>NC_047056.1:21595806-21610806 GCF_000738735.6 Corvus cornix cornix
CGTTGCAGAGCACAAGGTCATGATGATGGGAGTAAACAGGTTGGAGGGGATGAGAGGGGCAAGGCCAGATCACTCTTCTTGTTGGATGATCTAGGCAGTAGCTATACAGAGGAACTCTGTAGGGAGCCCAAGGACAAGGCATAAACAGCACCTATTAGACAAGTGCTGGAGAACCTCTCCAGAACGATGAGTCCACTACTGGGGAAGCAGTCTCAGCATGGGTAGCTCCAGGTCAGACAGCTTTCATGTGTGTGTGCACAGCAGTCCACACCCGCAACAGCAGAAGAGATTCAGGAGAAATACTTCTGCCAAGAAAACCTCATACAAAGCACAAGCTACATTTGCACAGGCACCCCCACCCCCAAAGTCAGGGTAAGGTGCGCTTTGGGGCCAGAGAGCAACCTTCTTGAATGAGATGATTGAGAAACTCCACTTGTGTCACCCACATATAACCCAGAGCCTCTTCCTCACCGGAGAAAAATTTAAGCCTGTGGGCTTTGGGGAAAAGCTGGCACCTAAACACACATTCCCATATCCACAGCCTATGTCCTGTAGGAAACTTATCAAGGACAAGCCCTTTTGCATCCCTCCCTAGCGGTAAGACATCACACTATCTCTGGAGCCACTTCTCTGTGGGCTTGCAGAGAGACTGGTCACACTCAGACCAGCCCCTTCCTTGCATGCACTCCACCAACCCAGGGACCCACCCGCTTTAAGAAGGAGCTTCCAGGCAGCTCACCTATCTACCTGGCCCCCTGCAGAGCAGGGACTTGTGCAATCAGGAGCTGCAGGCACAGATCCGGTGTCTTTTCCAGGCTAATGCTGCCCTGAGCAGCACTGTCCCACTGTCGGCTTTCCCAGGCCTGCAAGGGCAGCGTGTGCAACACCCCGCTGTTGTCCTGGCTCCTGCCACGTTTATCCAGACCGTCCCCTCCCCTCATGCATATTCCCTGTTCCCCGAGTGCAGCGAGCTGCTGTGTGGGACCATCTTAGCACTGCGAGTTGGTGTGGCAGCATATCAAGCAGGAGGCTTTGGCTTCTACACAGGAATTGGAGGCAGGTTTTGGAGTAAGTTGCTACACTTTTTGGCGCGAAAGCCACGGCAGCATATGGCCCAATGTTCTCAGTTTAAGTCTGACACTTAACATTATTTAACAGTTTCTGTGTTAGGTGCTTTATAAGGTAAAGGAAATTAACAATTTTCAGCTAATTAGATCACTCAATTGGCTGAACATCCTGGACACCTCTTAGAAAAAAACGGGTTGGCTCAGGCAATGGAAAGGCTAATGCCTCTTCCATTATCACTTATGAGGAGAGGGAAATAGTTGGAAAGGATGCTTTTATTTTAAAAACACAAATGAAAAATATCTCAACTATTGGATGCTCCAGTAAACACACTCTTCTCCCAACCAAGCACCTTTCTAGAATGCAGGGTGTCATTTTGCCCACCTCTACATGTGTCCCAATACCCCTGGCTACAGCAGCAGCTCTCTGGTGCCACCAGTCTCCATTTTTTGCCTTCATCTCATAACTCCTGCTGTACAAATCTCTTAAGAAATAGGTTTTTTTTGGAAAGAGAAAAGAATGGACAAGAAACGGGGTGGCCATTCAGGAAAGTCTGTTCTCCCACTGTAGCACACAAAGAGAAGGCCACTCTTTTGGGACAGCACTAATGTTGGGAAGGGAAAAGCATTAGTCCAAGTCCAGCTCAAAAGAGAAAAATTAAGCAAACAACAGAGGCTGCTTATTGCATTTACTGTTGCAAAGTAGCTTTTTTACTCATTGTAAAAAGCTAGAAAATGATTTAAGGATGTATTTTAAAAGTGCTTGTTTAAAATAAAGCTGAGATCCCTTATCCCATGAGGAGAGTTTGGGGCACTAGTAATCTGCTGCTGGCTTACTGTTATCTCCTCCACCAAGCTCACAAAGAGGAGAGAGAATGGGCATGGCTCTTACAAGGAAAAAACCTGACAGTGGGGCTGCTGAGATGCCTGATAATATCGGGGAAGTGAAAGTGGTAGTGCAGTGAAAATGGATACTGCATGATACATTAGATTTAATCACTTGCATTTCAATTAAGCTTTTCCACAAATAAAGACTGGGAAGTACTCTGCAGGCTCCCTGAGCGGCTGGAGCACCAAGCGCCGCTGGTGGCTGAGCACAAACAGCGTTGCCACAGCTCGCTCGGGCTCACACCCCTGCTGCCTCCCGGGGTCCTCCCTGGTGGGACCCATCTTCCCATTGCCCCGTCCTGCCCCACGCACAGCACTGCACCCTGTGGGATCCCTGTTCCAGAACTGCTGTGCCCACAGTGCAGGGGATGAGCCATTCCGTCACGGAAACAGAGCTACTCTGGCATGCAAACAGCACGGCTTTAACAAGCTAGTTTCCAAACACAAAACTTGGTAAGACTCAGGAGTAGAATGGGCTAAAACAAAATCAAAAAGACTTCCCATTTTTAATTTGGTTAGACTTTTTGCACCTTGAAATTTAGTTCTTCCCTTCCCCATCCTCAAAAATCATCAACAGCATTTTCCTGGGAAGATTGCTAAATTTCCTCTTCTGCCTTACTGATGAATTAGAACTACATGAGATGTAGACACTTCTAATGGAAACTCTGATTGCCCTTAACTTGCTGCATTGCCAGTGGCGCCGCCACAGAATGGAAAAATCACTGAGGCTCCTACAGCTTATGCTAGCTGGGCATTTAGTGTGTGTTGGGAAATGTAAGAAAGAGTCACAGGAGGGGTTATGGTCACACCCCAGAAGCTGCCTCATACAAAAACTGAAGGAGAAATAAAACTCTCACACACAAGAATAGTCTAACTTTAACTCACACTGTGGTGAAATGCAATCCGCTACAAGAGGCTGCCTACAATGCCAACCAGCATATTATGTACCCTGCTGCCAAAATCTGGCAGGTACCACATACAGGCGCCCACAAAAAACCTGTCCAGAAAAGTGACTACAGGGATGACCACCCAATTCTGGCTCAGCAGAGAGGTTATTGCATACTCTCCTGGACACATCAGCCAGATGGGAATGTGATGTGTTACTCAGAAGGACCAGGAGGCACAGCCTAGACTGTGATGAGCAGGTTATGTCTTGCACCAGCAGCAAGTCCTCTGCTTTCATGCTGTACTTCCATGTGTGAAAGAGCCTGGCATGGAGAAACTGCTGGTTAGACCATGGATACAGAGGTAAACTGGCTCACAGAGCTTGCACTTTGCAGGGATTTTTTTATGTTCAGTAGAATTTGGGTCCATAGGTGAACCACTAACACTATAGTAGAAGTGATAATTAAAATGAATATGCATCTTATATATATATATATATATATATATATATATATATATAAATGAATACATTATATATATATGTATAAGTGTTGCAACAGTACAGTAACATCTGTAATTGGCGTTGCTTGCTCTTGCTCACTCTTCCCATCTCTCAGCATTGCAGTCACCTTTGTCTTCTGTGTCTGGCCCTGAAAAGCTCCAACTGTGCCCTCTCCCTCCTCGGTTTGCATGGGCTGGGGTGGGGGGAGTGAGGAGGGAGGTAGGGGAGAAGGATGGGAAGCAGGTGGTGTTTAATCGGTCTGGCAGGGAAACAGGCTGTCACCAGGGTCCTTTTGGGGGTGTCATGAAGGTGGCAAGCATGCCCTCTGGCACAGGGTACCTCCTTTCCTCTTTCCAATGGCAGAGGGTAGGGGCAGGGGAAGGAAATTGTGTGTGGTTATGGGTGAGGGGTGTTGCAAATAAAGCTGTCTCCACCAGCTCGGGCTCCAACTGAACAATTCTGACAAATCTCCTCCCAGTGCAACCATGCTTTTATGAGCATCCAGAGCCCATCACAATGGGATAAACTGCTCCATCTATCCCATCCTGAGCCATACAACCGGCCAAAGTGGGCTACGTGTGGGTTCAAGCTCCAGTGCAGGACCAGCTAGGGACTGGTGAGGCTCGCAAGCCTGTGAGGTCAGAAGACAAAGTCTTACATCCTAATGGACTGAGCTCCCTCTCATTTGACTCCTCTTTATCCCTTGTGGAAGGAAATGGTATGACTCCAGACAGCAGTGGATTAGATAACCTCGAGGCTGGGCCTCATCTGATGGAGCCAGCCCTCTCAGCAATTGTAAGAGATAAGCCGCTCCAGCTCCTGCTCCCCCCGCCCTGCCGAACATTGATACTTGGCACTTAAAGACCTTTTATTTGCAACGTTTATTTCCCCCCTCTCCTCTAAAAAATTTCTGAAGTTGCAGACTACTGCTTTAAAAGCATTTATATGTCTATGCCACAGTTCCATCCTAAGTCCCAATCGCAGCAGTCTGTCTGCTTAGCAACAGAGATCATGCCACCCTGGTTTGCTGTCTCTACAAAGCCTCTCCACTAACTAGAGAAACAAGTTCAAGGCCACCTCTTTGAGCACTCTGGACCACCACCTGGACAGGGCTTCTTCTGACAGCACATTTCCCATTTCCACCAGAGCCTTGAAAGAGTCCCCCCGCAGAGGGCACACAAAACGAGTCAGAGCCCGCCCATGTACCTTCCCTCTCTGCAGATAAGAAAGCTGAACCTTGTCCCTTCCAGATCTAAAGGGAGAAATCATCTCCAAAACGTTGATTGCCTTTGGCCAGCCCTTCTGGCTGTCCTTCTATCTCTCATCCACCCACACTTACCTATCAGGAAGACTCTCTCTCTGCACACAAAATTCAGCTATACACTAGTGCTGCAGGTGATGGGCTATGTGTAAGTAAAGTGGTCCAGAACTCTGAAGACTCCGTCCTGCTTGGACTGAATGGTATTTCTTCACTTTATGTGCTTATAATGTTACAACTTCTACAAACTGCATCTCCTTCTGCTCCCAGGTTCGCTATGTCTCACACAGGTGAAGAACATAGAGTCCCCATGGATCCTTGCAATATCCTGCTGCCACTTCCTCACAACCTCAATATTTCCCCTTACAGAGTTAAGTATGTTTGAAAACAGCGTCCCCTTTGCGCTCCCCACCAATGCTGGCAGGTCTGTCTGCAAGCAGACCTGCGCTGCCACTGCTCTCTCAGGCCAGGGATATCTGCTCTGAGAAAGGGCAGGACCCCAACAAGCTGGCCCAGAAACCAGCACGGGTCACCGCGCTGCTAAACCTCTCCCACAGTTTCCAAAGGATTTTGACAGTTTGCTAATCGACATTATGAGAGCCTCACTCTCATCCATTTTAAAACACATTGAATATATCAAGCAAACAGTGTCCTGCGTGAAGGTGACCTATTCAAAGTCCTATAGGATGGGCAATCCTATCTGTAAGACTTCTGTTAAAGTCAGTCACACAGCCCTGACCCCACACTGTGAGACAGGATCGGCTGGGACCTCCTCTTTTGGCAAGCGTGCCTCACAAAAATAAAAACAACACCCCCCTCCACCCCACATCCATGAACATGATGGCTCTGTGACTCCAAATCCAGTGCTGCATTTAATGTTTAGTTTTAAAAAATTAAATGAAACTTTTTTCCAATTAACACAAAATATATTCACACACTTGACTGTATAGTAACACAACAAAAGACAGCTCTTCAGCTGGCATCTATTAATTAGCTGCAGTGATTGCTGGAGCTGATTTACACCAGACACTGAGAATCCAGCCCAGAATTTAGTTCAGTGTCATGAAGAAAAAGCATGGGGTGGGTGGAAAATGGAGGAAAAAATCTTACAAAGCTAGTAAGCTAACCCACTATTTCACATCTCTCTGTATGACATTTATATAGAACAGCTTAGATAAAGTTTAGAAGATCAAACATTTTCCTCAATTTTCACAGTACAAAATGTTCTATGACCTTCTAATGTGACACATTAAAACAGGATACAAGAAATTTCAGCTGATCAGGTCTCATGAACACCCTTAACCTTCACTAGACAGCGCTGCTCCTCCAAAAGTTCTGAGTGAGAAATTTAGCTATGTTGTCTAAAAGAAATGAAGAAAGTCTGGAAAAAACATGTGCAACTTGCATGTTACCCATTACCACAGCTAGGATTTATAAAACGGTAAAAGTAATCATTGATTTCTTTTCCTTTTTTTCTTTTCCTTTTTTTTTCTTTCCTTTTTTTTTTCCTTTTTTTTCAAACACCAAGTCTTAAAATTGCCTAACAAATTCCTGCTAGGTACAGAATGAAAGAAAAAGCATTTCAGCTTGTAAGGGATAAGACTCTAAGCAAGTGAGGGATAATATGGGTTAAAATTCACCTTGCTTCTCACTCCTCATCCACGATGGGATTTTGGAGAACAACGGACATCTGGAAATCGGTTTTACACAGAAAAATAGAAAACAGGGAAGAACTAGGAAGATGAATAAAGGCTCATCACAGACACAAAAGACCAGAGGAAAAAGAAGCTTGGATTTGGGTATTCTTGTCTGGCAAGGAGGCAGGCAGTAAGGCTAATGAAGCATTTGCGATATGGGACGTATGCCAGCGTAACAAAGAAGATGTGCATCAGCTCTGCAGATGTGCCAAAGCCCCCAGAGCAAAATAATGACATAATCACCATCAGTGTCACAGACCAGACTGTACACAAGGTGACATGGGAGAGAATAAATAAGGGTCTTTAGAGGCCTGTAGTACACACACGGGAAGGAATAGCCATTCCTCACAACTGCCACAAGAGAGTGGCGAGATGTTGGGTATAATGTGTGCAGCTAGCAAAAGAAATCTTGAATTGTGCAAGGCTAACACACTATAAATTGGTGCTTTTCTCAATCTCCAGTTGACGTTTCAATTCCCACTACCCCTTGTTGAATGCAGAATGAAATGGCACTAGGAGCCAGAAGAGTTTGCCAAGTTTTGTTTGTTTTGTTCGTCAGTTTCTTTTCTTTTTCCTTTTTTTTTGGGGGGGTAGGGGGTGAAGGGGAATGTTTTTTTTGTTTTGTTTGAGATGAGGAGGGGGCAATTAAGAGGAGTATGGTAAATAATTGTAGAAGAAACAAAACCAAAAAACCAAAAACCCCAAAACAAAACACAGCACATCATCACTACATGCACACAAGCACACAGGAACAGAAACCCAACACCATTCAGCTGGAACAATCCTAGGATTCCCCCAAAGCAAAGCTAGAAAAAAATGAGGATGGGGTTTGATTTGTTGGGTTGTTTTTTTTTTTGCAGGGAGGGTAGTGGGCATTTTACCTTCTGGTGTACAACTATCCCTGAACTAAACCAGAAAAAAATCCACTAAAATATTTTTCCATGCTAAAAGAAAAGATTACTATTTTATTGATCAGTAATAAAACACCGCTTAGGGTAATTTAGTACTTAACATGTTATTTGCAGTGGGGAGTAATCTGAAAAGCTCTGAGTAGCCCTAAATCATTTCACAACAGCTCTCCCAGCATAAAAGCAAGTGTTTGCCTCCGTACAGCTGTGTGATTTTGTGGTATATATATTTTTTTTTACAGAACTTCTGTCAATTTTTAAAGGGAACATCTATTTGATAAAGTAGAACAATGCTGCTAGTAATCCACAGGCCTAAGTGGGCAAACTGTGAAAGAGCAGGAGGTAGGCTGAAGGTACCAACAGGACTCTCGCAGAAGGAACATTCAAGTACGTAATTGTTTGCAGGATCTGGACCTACAAGAGGAGCTCAGAAGAACAAAGCACTTGGCTTCACCAATGTCCCTTTTCATTGCTTCTAATGAAAGATTCATAAGAATAACTTTAATTTTTTATGATCTTTTTTTGCATTACTGTATTAGCTGCATCTACTTTGTATGCAATTTCTTCTTAAATACAGAAAACCTGTTTCAAAATGCCAGACATAATAACTTAATCAGTACAATAATTCATCTTGATTGTTGTGTGGTCCTTCTTAACAGTCAGGAAGTGAGATGGAGAAAATGTTTTATATGATTATTTCTTCCCGTTGCAAAGTGATGCATTTGTGAAGAATGCAGGTGAAGGTCCATAGTGGAGTTGTTTGTTTTGGTTTTTTGTTTTTTTTTTTTTTGTTTTTTTTTTTTTTTTTTTTTTGAGAGAGAGAAAAAAAATTATTAAAACCTCCCTAATTTGCTAGTTAAACTGTTCAGTGGAAGAATGATTGTATTTGTCCTTTTTGGCTTCGCCCAATTAATTGGAGCAGTAACATAGCGGTTGTTAATAAACAGCTCTAATTTGACGGTACTTCTTGCCTATCTACTAACCCCACCATATCTTTGTTTAGCATATCATCAGGGAAAACAAGGAAGCATGTATATAATTTTGTTCTGTTGTATATGAAGTTTAATAATTATGCCACAGTGGATTCTAAATTAATCACAGAAGGCACAACAATATTAATAATCTGTTTAGCAAACTCCAGTGTCTTTGCACTTTGATGTTAGGAGCAGAGGCAGTACGAACTGTGGCAGTTTTTTAAATTGGGGGAGTGTTTGTTTCTTTTTCAGCTTATATCAATGTTTTCTTTTATGCTTTTTCTACTGTGCACCTTGTTTCCCTCTAAGAAAAAAAACCAACAAACCACAAACCAAAACCACAGAACAATTCAACAAACAAGCCTGTGCTTATTTGGGTGTGTTTGGATCAAAGCTGACAGATCGAATTTTTCATTTATTTAACCAAGTTTCATTGCAGCCATTCTTCATAATTACAGCAGTGTTTTAATTTTTTTCCTTTCCTTGAATAGGAGAGAAGGGGTTCTGAGAAGTTTTTAATTAGCTAAATAGGTCTGTGTAATCTAGATGAAATAAACACGCCCGTTTGAAAGGGTTGTTAGAACTTTTCCAGCCATTTAATCCATAGATGGCTGAACACAATGATACCTTCCACAGAAAGCTACAGCCACCACCAGCAGCTGTTAGAAGAGAGCTTGCTCCCTGCTCCTATTGATAACCCTTTGTGGAATGAAGAAAAAGAGCTGAGGGAAGGAGAACTGAATGTCAGACAATAGACATCGCTACACACACTGTCTCTGAACTTTCCTCATCTCTGAAGGACAATTAATTATGAAGGCCTTTGGGGTAGGTCGAAGCAAGGGAAAACCTACTGCTGGCCCAGCACTCCAGCCGCTATCTCTGTGTTTGTTAAATGGTTGTGCCTGTTGGGGAACCAGAGTAGCAGCCACCAAAATAGCCAATAGATCATTTAGGAAAAAAGAGCAAAAGATTTTTTTATGTGTGTCTGTCCTTGTATAATTCTATTCTCACTGTGAAATCATCCATACACAAAACACAAGGACAATTTTTTTTTTTTTTAGAAGAACCACAGGGTAGGTTACAGTCAGAAACGGCCTCTCAGTGGTGTGTTAAAAAGGATGGTCTTTTCACCAAATCATTTCACAGAGGCAAAACAGACAAACACAAAGAGTTGAGACTTTTTCTCCTACATTAAATAGAGTAACTGATAAGGTCAGACATATGATACCTAAAGACATGAATCTGTGAACTCTTGAAGTCAAAGGACTTCTCTGTGCAAAGGAACAATCTTTCAAAGGAAATAGATCATAGAACTCCACTGAATCCCCTTTAAACTTTATGAAGCAGGAGGAGAAAAAGCTCTAAGTAGGGAAGCTTGACAGAAGAGCCTTGAACTATTTTCTGAAGGAAAGATGAGACCCTCCCTAGGCTGCCACAAAACATCTTTTTTTTTCTAAAGGCTCTTCTGAACTTTGATATGTGCCAAGACACCGCTATTGAAAGCTGTATAATTATGTGCTATAGCCACTGTAGAAAATGCTTTGTTCACCACAACAAAGAACAATAAGCAAAGTAAAGTGACATTACACTGTATCTTTTTCTTTAAGAATGTTGAGAAAGGTCACGGTACGTTATAACTAATAAAGCTGTTGAGTAAGGAAGTTTAAAGTTGGGCTTGCTGTGCTTAAATGCAACCCAATGACAAAAAGGCAGAGGGAACTAAAATTGTAATGACATTAAAAAATAGATCATATATCAACGTGCCAACTTCATTATACAAACACCTTGATTCCAAAGGACACAAACAGCAGACCCCGGTGTAGTGCTGCAATTGTATTCCTCTCGCGACTCTCTCCCTAATAGCTTCCAACTACGGTCTGCAGTTCAACTAACTGCAAAAACTGATTAATAAGCATTAATTGATACATGCAATGCACAGACCTTCTATTGCAAGCCATGGATTTTGTTACTTGATTAAAAACCAGGTTCATGTCCTGTGCAGTTTCAAGGAAAGCTCTGCTGTTTCACAAGAGAGGCTCTTCAAAATTAGAGGGAGAAAAAAAAAAAAAGAAAAAGAAAAGGAAAAAGGCCAGAGGGCATCAATTAAGTTTCCTGAAACCAAGATATTTAAGAGAAAAAGAAATACCATCTGGCCACCTATGTTTCAGTTTTTCTTCAGAGGACTCAGGACAGTTACATTTGTTAGTCTCAAATTGCCAGAGCAGCTTTACTCCCCTTGCTGCAGACCAGCAGTCAGCAGCCTTCCAACTCTGTCTTTAAGAATGCCGAGAACGATGTGGAAACACTACAACAATAAAGCCCTTGAAGGAGGAAGTATACAGCTGAGGGAGAAATGTGAGGAGTGGAATACTGAAACAAACAACTGTCCCATTGGGCTGTGCTCACTGCTGGTACCACCAGAAGTGCAGAGACTGCCACAGCAGGGCAGTTTGCATGGAAAGAGCAACCTTTGGGATGCAAGTTAGCAAGTTACAGACTTGATTTTCACTTCTCTTGAGGCCACTTTGCACTGCTCCAGAGTATTAGGGTAGTTGTAAACTGTACTTTACAGTGCCTATGTGCTGCAAAACCACTCAAAAGTGGCCTTAGTTAAAATGAGAATCAGGTTCGAGGACTTTAATTCTCTTTTTGATGAACACCAATTCAGTTCAAGATGAGTCCTGCAGATGAAACTGGGGAAGAATACAGGTTCCTAAAATAAGCATATGAGTGGCCAGCATTTTTTATAATTTAGGATGTCTTAATTTTTGGATGCAGTGCTGGGCACACTTCATTTCAGGGAATGGACTGCTGAGGACCTCCTGACAAAGTGACTCTTACTGAGCATCCCAAAATGAAATTGACCTAAAATCATGATCACTTCTGAAAATGTTGGCAGCCTGCATTCCTCTCAAGGGCTTGTAGGCCGCTTACGTGACTGGGTTATTACTTAGATTTTATAGGTGGTGTAATTTGACTTGTTTTACATCATCCCATTGATTTTTATGGGACTAACTCAGAGTGCCTTAAGTTAAACATTCTGCTAAGACCTGAGTACAACTGGTCTTAATTAGGTTTTTCCCACTAGTATGGTTTTCCCATGCCAAAAGAAAGGCAAACTCCTTAAAAATGGTTTTCTCCCCCTTGGAAATGATGTGTGCCGTAACTAGCGCTGTGAAACGAGGCTATCCTCGCATCGAGCCCCGCTGTACCAAAACTGCAGACAGTGTGTTTGTGCAAATAATGCAGCTTGGCAGGCGCCTCACTATTGTGATCCATCTCAATAACTGCATCTGCAAAATCGGGCAAGTTCCCGTGGAGCAGCGGGAGGGCCGAGCTCGGGAAGATGGTGCGTGCAGGACTCGCTTTGGTTTGCCCACCCCACGGAGGAGCGGGGCAAGGAGGAGGAGTAGGCAGGGGGGCACAGAGCGGAACTGCCACCACAGAGAGACCCCGGTGCTTCAGAACTAAGGCTGAGTTGTTAAATGCCCACCAGGAAAATGAACAGGCACTGTTCAGAGAAGCATTAATACGTGGAGAATGATGGTAACTGCTAAAATATGCCAGGGAACAAGGATGATTGAGAAAGAGTGGGAGACAAAGCAAGGCTAAAATTCAGGTATTGTCCTGAGGCCAGTTTCTTTTTGTTGTTTTAAGTACATAAATCAGAAAAGCAAGCCTCTTGTTTATGTTTTTTAACTCACGTTAAACGAAACTTTATTTCAACTCCTGTTTTTTAACCATATTTTTATTTTAACTCAAAGCATGGTATCCCCCCTGGTTTTCAATCATCCTGCCAGAGCCACAACTGTGAGCTCGGATGACCTGTGTTGGGGCAGATTCTGGAAGAGAGTTACAAAATTATTTAGGTTTTATTTTCCTTTCTTTTTCTTTTAATGCATAGCAACAATATCTGACTTTAATTATTGCAGCTGGCATTCAAAAGCCTATGGCAACACCGCAGATGAGACAGATATCAAGTGGCACAGCAAGCTGTCCTCTCTTTCTGACCAACTCGAGCTGGGACACCCACATTTGTGGCTTTCATTCACCAGGACAACTGACCTTCTTCCTCCCTGAAAGAATGGCCCCAGAATAGAGAAGCATCTTCACCTTCCGCAAAAAATATCCCAAACTGTTTTTTTTCTTTTTTTTTCACTTTCAAAACTCAGTCCCTAATTTCTCTCTTCAGCTCAGCGCATGTTTCTCCAGCTAACCCTACTGCAAGAGAGAAAAATGTGGAACTGGCTACACATATGTACACACAAAACACAGGCAAAGTTGCACTGCACTTTGGGAGAAGGCCTTGGATCTGTCTCTGGCTCACAGCCACAAGGGTACAATGGCAAAGCTAAAAACGATAGGACATGTGGTTTGTTAAACATCTTACTTGACTTTGCTACAAGCTGTCAGTGGCAATGCCCAGGGAAAGGAACACAGTATCACAAATTCTTGAACAAATCAATGGCACAGCCTGATATGGACCAAACACACATTCTAACTCGAGAATTTTTTCATGATAGTCAGTTTAGGCCTATATGCACAAAGTATATGCATGAATGTGACCCAAGAACAGATAAACGGGAGGGTTTAGGAATGATATGTAGGTGATTTAAGAGAACTAGCATATCAGACTAATCGGAAGATCAGCAAAGCATCACTAAAGTATGAGAGGAAGGAACTTTGATGATGCTAAATACAGCAAATGCTCAGTTTGCTAAATCCTTTTGGATCCAGTTTCAACATTACAGTACTTGTCATTTTTGCTTTCCAGCTTGTGGGGGAGGGGATGGGCATTTATCAGGAAAAGTTACATTGTCTACATTAAACCCTGCACCACACAGCTTAATGTTCTCATAACTGTTGGATCCTCAGCAAAACCGAGACCTGAACTCTAGGAAATTCTCATTGCACTACATAACACAAGGAAGACTAAATGAATGAATTTGTAATCACCATTTATAATATCTCTTTCCCTCCACAACGGAGGAAAACAAACCAAGGGGCTCCTTTCCAACCAACTGCAGGACCCTTGGCTGAGAAGACTGCAATCACTAGCAGTACTGAACATATGAGATTTATGTTTTATTATATGCCTGAAAACACATATACACCCCCCACAGTTCTTCACTGGAGTAATGCATTTACATTAACGTTGGCACTAACACTTTGAAAATGAGTAATAAGTGTCTGAAATCATCAAAAGTATGAGAACTTTCGAGTTCAAGGAACATTTCAACCTATGTTCTACGAACAGAAAAAAGTTAGTAAGAAAACAACTTGAGGGAATTTAAGCACAAGGAAAAAGTTGGTCACACTTATCTCCTGGTGTGTTTCCTTTTCTATTCCTGTATTTAGTGATTGTGGCTTGGCATCAGGACAGACCTACATCCCAGGAGTGGGAGTCTCCTGTCTTTTGCCTGCTTGAGTTCCTAGCAGGACCAGAGCCCTTGGGAGTGCCTGGGGGGTCATGGCACACCAAAAACAGTATAGATGTTGCCATCATCCACAATGAATCCCAAAACCCTTGAGGAACATCCTCTTCCCCCCTTTTCCTTCATCTGCCCCTTGCACGCAACCATCCTCCCAGAAAATTCTGCCAGCCCAGAAGAGTGGGAAACAGCCAAGAAAGACAACAAAATCTTTTCTCAGAGTTTTTGCATCATCTGAACTTCTGTGCTATGAAAACAAGCCCTGCTAAAAATCCATCAGAAGGATTTTAGGCAGGAAACCACCCTCCTTATGCTGACAAATGTCACTTTTGCTACAGGAGGGGGATCATTATGCAACTCGACCCTGAGTGAAAGGTGCAGACAAAAAAAAAAATTAGTACCACCATTGCTTTCCCACTCCACCAAGGGATGGGATTACTCAAGCCTCCCCCACACGCATACCCTGTTCAAATGCATCATTACATCTGACTACCTGAACAATGCAAACTGCCATCCTCAGCAGGGAGAAACACTCTCCCGTGGTATCGCCGAGGGTCAGCATGTTAATGATAACAATAGTCTGCTGAGCTACCAGGCTGGCCTGTAAACAGGAATCTTAATCTAAGCCACAAACATGTTACAGCAGAAAACAGAGCATTTACTTCGAGTACGCATTTTATCCTGCAGTTGGACAAAGCAAATTCATTTTAGTTCTGTAAATCAAATGAAGGAAAGCTGAGTGTTTGATCACACAATTAGGAAGCTTTAGAAGAGCTGTGAGGTGACTTCTTTTACTGCTGTCCCTCCTAAAGGAAACTTCAAAAAGTCAAAACTAAGAAACTTGTCAAAAAAAAGTGAAAACTTTTATCTCTTGTCAAGTCCTAGTGAGGCATAAGTGTCCAGCTACCAGGGCTAAAAAGATTAATTAGCATCATTCAGGAATGTGGAATGCCAAGATTCCACTGGTCACAGCCACATCAAAAAGGTACATTATTTTAAAGGCAGCATGGACCTTGGAGTGACTCACACACACAGAGAAACAAAGATCAGTGCCTACCTCAAAATCATTTGCTTTATTGTAGTGCATGTTCAGGGCCCTGTACAGCTCACAGTCTCTGGTTATAGACAGCTCCTCAGTGCTCGTGACCCCGTCGTTGATGGCTTGCCGCGCATACTTCTCCATCTGAATGTAGTAAAACTCACGGAAATTGCTAAACCACTTGATGAGCTGAGAGGTAATGCATCTGTTGAACTGTTAAATTTAAACAGTAAGAAGGATAAGAGCACTGACATTCCTCCCCCCAGCCCCATTTCTTTCAAAAAGCATTCTTTCCTCCCCGTCCCCACCACCTTTTAAACCCATGTCTCTGTGCTTCTACTGCGGAGGGGGGA
>NC_047056.1:21615806-21620806 GCF_000738735.6 Corvus cornix cornix
TTTGCTTTAAAATTTCAATTTTTTTTTTTTTTTTTATTTAGAAATATTCCCTTTCCTCACCCAGGCACAAGCAGGGTACACCTCAACAAGAAGAAGTGATTAAGTTCAGGATGTAACCTTTATGTACCCAGAAATATTATTAATCTCTAACATGATAACACCATACCATTCTGTGAGCAAATACAGCATGCAGTCAGGGGAAAGGGGAGGGGGGAAAGAGATTGTCTTACCTTTACATCTGAGAAGTAGGTTTTCAGCATATTGGAACTTGGGTACCGGGTGTAAAAGAACATGAGCTTGGCCTTTTTCAAGTGATTCGGTGACAAGCCTTCCTGCATGTAGGATTGAATTAGTAAAGGAAAATTCTTTTTTTGAGAAAGCTGCTTCTGAACGTCCAGAGCTAGCAAAGTGCTCTGTTAAATACTCTACGGCTCCCCAGACTACAGGAGAAAATATTAACATTTAAACTGCTGCGCTGTAATTTTCTGTATAACAGGCAAACATGGGATGAGAGGCCATGTAACTGAAGCCCTGTGTTTCCTATCGGTTTAGGTGCAGGGTCTCAGGGATCTTGCAAGTTTACGGATTGTGTACCATATGTACGTTCACTTGTTGCTACGGAAACAAATGCAGGAAGCATGTGCTGCAGAAAACTTATCGGGGGCTTTTTTCTCCCTCTCCTTTGCAATGCCAGCTAAAGTTTCTTTTCCTCTCGGTGTTGTGCTGCTTGCACACAATAAAACCGATGCCATGTAAGACAATCAGAGGCGCTTTATGATTTTGAGCAGTTTCACACAGGCAGCACATTTCACCTGTTTCATTCGTGTTGATACATTTTAACAACTTGGGCAGCTCTCTCTAATCCTGCTGTTTGCTCCAGTGGCTGCCCTGCAAATAAAAGTGAAATCTGTAGTAGGCAGAGCCCCTTGGCCGCTGAATCCCCCCGCCACAAACTTGTCGCCTGCTGATTTACACAGTTAACTCCTCGGAGAACGGAGCTGTATTTGGGGATAACCAATCAATACATGTGGGCTAGCAGATCAATAAATGGCCACTTACCCTATAAGGCAGCCTATTTATCCTGGAAACATCATTACCTTTTAGATCTGTAAACAGAAGCAACTAAGAGAGTTCCCAAGGGAATGTGAAGCTAACCATAACAATCTCGGCTTGCTGATTTTTCTCCCAGCTTCTTGGCTCCCTTTTGTGAACTGTGTGCTAGGACGGCTCTGGTCACATCTGTGCCGCAGGCTGGCCCTGCCATTTCCTCAGCAAATTAATGGCTTTATAATTTATCAGAAATGAAGATGCACGTGGAGAAAGTCAGTGTGGCCCCCACAAGGTCATTTAAGGGTTCTTCCCAGAAGCTTCTCTAAGGACTGTTTCTCCTAAACACAATTGTTGAAAATTTTGCTTGGTTCACACCTTATGGCAGCGGGAAGGTCAACCAAGTTGACAGATGCACTGCAGCCAAGGTGCCTCTTCTGCCTTTCAGCCGGGTGCACAACAGCACAGAACATCCCACTCCAGGCCTCGAGACAGGAAACCCAGACTAATTTTTATCAGCAGCCTACTGATGATTAGCTAGGCTTTTTCAGCAAAATTCCTTTTTCTCTAATTCCTGAAATCTGCTGAAACCCTCTCCCTTTATTTCAGTTACAAGGTTCATTTTTAGATTAGAAAAATGTAGCATTAAAAAAAAAAAAAAGGCATTGACACTATTAGTTTAAAAACCTCTTATTATCTGGAAGTACACGGAAAACGGCTCAGCTGAACTTGCATTTTGTTTCAGATGCTTAATGATTACAAAGAAGATAATTTATGACTGACATACTTCTTGTGCCAAGAGAAGAGTTGAAAGAACCTCCAGTTACCTCCATTAGACTGATAGAGAAGTCTAAAAGAGCATTACACTCTGCAGTGCCATCTGTCAAAATACGTAAGTGAAATAATAGTAGCAAGCTGTCACCTATTGCTTAGTGATAAGAGTTTTAGACAAATCAAAACTTCTATGCCAGAAACCCATTTTGTTATGCGATCCTTTCAGCAAAGTGGGGGTCCAAAGGGGAACTCCAGTAGGAGAGAAAAAAAAGTAATCCTGAGTCTCCTTAATTTGCAATTCCTCTGATGCCGACAACATGTTAACATCGGGTTTGGTGTATATTCTCTTTCAATTCAAGCTCAAGGATGGACTTAAAATTCAAAAAAACCCTCTCATATTTGCTGGATTTAAGCATATTAGACAGTTGTCTAAGCATTTGGATTCCTTCTGCATTTAGGATTTTTAAATATTTTCTGCTCTAATGCCAGAGGATATTGATATTGAATGAAACATGTATTAAAAGATGCTCTGAGACTCAAATTCCCAGAAATCCATTTTTTATTAAAATTATACTTGTTCTTAAGCACTTGGCAGCCTTAAAGCAATATCAAATATGCAACAAATCTGTATATCTTGATCCTAAGGTTAACGCTTTACTGTGATAAAAGATATGATCTGTAATAATCTAGCAAAAAATAGTTAATGACAGACTTAAGAGCTAAGAATTAGATAACCCATTGCTATTTCAGAAAAAAAAAATTGAACTGACCAATTGCTTAATTTCCTTTTTAAGTGCTTGGGCTGAAAAGCAACTGTTCTTCCAAGAAAGCACTAGCTGTTTCCAGGATACTTACACACGCACAATGACTCATGATGAAATAGATTCAGTAAACATACAGCTGTACCGAACACGAGCTAAGCCCCATTCAAGGCCAGGAAAGAAAACGAGCACAAATAAATATTAAGGAGGTAAAGGGAGGAGGGGTGCCGAATGGAACGCAAACAAGCTCTGTCCCAGCAGCTCGTGTGGCTTGCCTCAATTCTCTTAGCTATAGCTTTGTGAAGACAGATGACATTCAATTCTATGGGTAATGCAAAATAGACAATAACTGCTGAAACTTGAGCCAGCTGCCAGGTGTAAAAAAAAAAAAAAAAGAAAAAAAAAAGGAAAGGAAAAAAAAAGGAGAGAAAGAAAAGATGATAAATCCATAAATTAATGAAAGACATCTGCTCAGGAACATAAAAGATCAGAGGAACAGTGTACTGCAGCTGAACCTAAAGCGGTGTTCAAACAACCTGAGAGTCTCAGCATTGTGGGTTTACACAGTACAACACTGCCTCACCTAACACAGCAGTGGCAGCAAAATGGCAAAGCCCTAAGAAATAGGAAGTGAAAGACTGGGAACAAAACATATGGGGACAAAACATATACATGCTCTCGTGTGTTTTAACAGGAGAAGCACAGGGGTGGTACCACACAGCATTTGATTCATTTGCACTTCAATCCTCCTCCCAGGTAATGCTCCTCTTTTGCAAAAATATTTTTCAGCAGAGATGATCTTTTGCTCCTGTTACTCCCAGCCTGAGCCCCCACAAATGCTCTAACAGGCTTTTCTAGCCCACGCATGCATTGAACTGAAGGAAAAGTGGTAAGGAATAGGCTGTATCAGGTAAAAAACAACCTGCACCAGCAAAGCCAAGCTGCTCCTTAAGTTACACCTCAGGTACTTTCAATCAGCAAAACTCCAAACAGCTTCATCTCAGAGCATCTTCAAGTCCCTCCAAAGAAGAGCTGGCTGGCTGCAAAGCATTTGTTCGTCGCCCAGGTTTTATCAACAGCACAGAGTTATCCAGCTTGCTGTACAATCACTCCTTTTTTTTTTTAAGTTTAATTAGTTTAATTCTAGTCAGATGTAATAACTCCTCATTTCAAAATGTTGTAATTCAGTAATTATAGCTTTCACATATTGGGACTGTGAAACTTATTCCAGTTGGATTGGAATTCTGTTTAAAAATAAATAAAATTGTAGAAAGTTGCACTAATGTTTCAAAGCCCTCCTGCTAGGGAGAGCATGCTAGCCTTCTTCACCTTTACAGATGTCTTAACAGCACACAAACTACTGTTGTGCTTCGATTTTGATCTATGCAAATGTTCTGTGACTGAACAAGGCTATTTTTCTTGAGATGCAAAGAGGATGCATGACAAAGAAAGATCATGCAGAAAAACAATTCACTGTCTGTTTCTTTTTGAATTTGAATAAAACTTAATATTTGATTAAACAGATTAGTTTGCAAAGATACAGACTGCATTCATGACCAAGATGCGAATTCAGACTGCAGGTGCATCTTATCTTGTTTAGCAACATACACAAACATTAACCATTTCCTTCTGCAATTCAGCAAGGAATGTTCAGATACATTTTACGGCCATTGGTTAAAAAAAAAAAAATCCAAGAAAACAAAATCCAGGCTAGTTTAGTGTTTAACTTACTACTAAAACCTGAACTTGGCTGTATCTGCTGGTCTTATGTTCTCATCCTGGCTGCATTGTCCAGGAAAACAGATGTTACTTTCTGGAGGGAAGAAAGATCTGCTTCTCTCAAGAAATTTATTCCCTATACGTGTACATTCGACCATGTAAAATAAAAGTGCCACAACAGAATTGACCAGAAACAAACCAACTTCCACACTGCGCCTTTCCCTGGAAAATTGTAAACTACCTGGACACATGAGCTGCTGCTAGAAAAAAACATACATCCCTACAGCAGAGCTGTATACCAGGGTACACGTGTAGAAGTGTTATTTAATAAATCTGCTCTGTATCTAAACCCAGAATAAACTGCAGCCTGCACTAGTGCCTAGGTGGGAAAGTCAGAGTGCTTTCCCGATGGCAGGGGAAGAAGCAGGGCAGTGAAAAAGAAAGGGAATCACTGTAGCACCAGGCATTTCCCCTGGCTATGCCCTGGAGCAGCAGGGGACTCTTGCACCCCTGTTCCAGCAGAAGCAACAAGCTCCGTTAGTGAGCACCATGAGTGTGCAGGAGAAAGGGGGAGAAATGGGAGGGGTGGGGGAGAGATGCTCCATGGGTGGTGAGGATCAAGTGCAGCCCTAGAACTACCCTTAGTTCACAGGCTTGGCATGTTTCACCTCTCCTAACTGCTCTCCCAGGATGGGAGAA